>NC_056743.1:776913991-776958991 GCF_019279795.1 Protopterus annectens | reverse complement strand
ATAAGGTGCTCCAGTTACAAATCTGGCAATATGATTATAGGCAACAGTAAGCATATTGAGTTCTCGCTTTCTAAGAAAAGAGAGTACTGGGAGGCATACAAGAGAGTGGAGAGGAGGTGGGTGCGAGCAATAGTAAGTTTGGTAGTGGGCGTTAGAAAGTTCTTTATTCTGTACATGGACCAGAGTTTCTTGTTAACAGTTTTAATAGTTTGGGTAATGTGAACGTCAAATTTGAGCTTATGGTCAATGGTGACGCCTAGTAGTTTGGTACTAGAGACAGGGTCAATGATGGTGCCATTGATGGATGCAACATGGAAGGAGATGTTGATTGGAATAGGAAGTTCTTTCACGGGGGGTGTGGGTACAGAGGGGAAAAATAAAAGCAGTTTGGTTTTAGACGGATTGAGTAAGAGATTCAGCTGGGTGAACCATTTTTCAACTATTGTAAAACGATGCTGAGTGGTTGTTTGTAGTTTTGAGAGAGAGGCGTCCGAGCAGATCAGAGTGGAGTCATCTGCATATTGAATGCAGGTGGTTTTAGGGATGACAGAGTGGAGGTCATTTATGAATATGGAAAAGAGAAGGGGACCAAGTATCGAGCCCTGAGGAACACCAGTGGTGTTTGGGAGCATGTCAGATAGCCTGTTTTGCCATTGGACAGCTTGTTGCCTACCTGAGAGATAATCCTTGAACCAGCTTAGGGCTTGGTTGTCAAGATGTAGGTTGTCCAGGGTGGAGAGTAGAAGCTGGTGATTAACCATATCGAAGGCTTTCGATAGATCAAGAAAGAGGGTGGAGGAAATAAGTTTGTTATTACGGTTCTTATTGATAGAGTCGATGAAGGAGAGTAGGGCAGTGGTTGTACTGTGGTAAGGGCGAAAGCCATGCTGGGAGTTAGATAAGAGATTATTGTAGGTTAGGTGGTGAAGGAGTTGTTTATGAACACATCTTTCCATAATTTTCGCTAGAGGGGATAATATTGCTATTTGTCTATAGTTGGAGGTTTCCGTGGAGGTACCTCCTTTGTGAAGAGGTGTAATGTATGAAACCTTCCAAATAGTGGGAATGGTAGCTTCAGTTATAGTCCTATTGATCAGGATAGATATGGGATAGGCGATTGCATCTGACGCGATTTGTAGGTATTCCGCTGGGAGGTGATCCGCTGCTAGGGTAGTTGGTTTAAGTCTTCTTAGGAGGGTAGAAATATAGGTGGTAGAAACTGGTTCAAGGCTAAAGGTGGTGGGGACAGGGGTATTTGTATGAGTGGAGGGAGTGGAGGAGGTAGTTAGCTGACTAGCTAGGGACTGGATGGTATCAGTAAAAAAAGAGTTAAAGGTGTTGGCTATGTCTTCTGGGTCTATCCCTATTAGTTTATCAGGGGCAGGGGTGGTAGATTTACCTGGGTGGAGAAGGTTGTTAAAACCTGCCCAGAACTTCTTTGGGTTATTCTGGTGCTTATTCTGAAGGTGGTAGAAGTACTGTTTTTTGTCCTGAATAATGGCAGATTTGGTGGTGTTTCTGAGCTGTTGAAATTTGATGCGGTCTAGGGGGGTTTTGGTGGCTCTCCATTTATTCCTGGCCTGGTCGCGGAGTTTGATTTTGGTTTTGGTTTGACTAGTTAGCCAGGGAGCTATCCGTTCCTTGGATCTAATTTGTCGTTTTGGGGCATGAGAGTCAAGTATGTTAAGGAACATGTCATTAAAGTGGGAAACACTCTCCTGGAGGGGTAGGTTTTTTAGAATAGACCAGTTATAGGAATAGTTGTGGGTCAAAATTCTTTTTGTTTCTGACTATTCTGTATAAGGTGGGGTTGGTGGTTGGGCATTTATGTTTGATGATATAGGTAATAAGGTGGTCACTAAGGTCATTTGGGAGGGTCCCAGTGGTGTAATTTTGTGATTCCTTATTGGTAAGAATCCAATCAATGATGCTCTCTTTTTGTTGGGTATTGCCAATTCTAGTTGGGGACAGAAGATTTTGGGAGAATCCATGTAAGTTAATAGGATGTGGAGTTATGTGGGTGGCGCAGTCAGACCAATCTGTATTGACGTCACCAAGGACTATGGTTTCTTGAGGGTAATTGGTGGATAACCAGCAGAGGGTTTGCTCCAGGTTTTCCGTGTTCTTCCCTGGTGGGATATAGTTTCCTATTAGATTAATGCATTTCTGGGGATTTAGGCATATCTTAAGGGCAATGAGTTCTATATTGGAGACTTTGGGAGGTTGAAGTGGATTCCTTATAACATTTAAGGTATTCCTGAACATAACAGCTATACCCCGCCCTTTTTATTTATCCGATCAGTCCTGAGAATGTTGTACCCGGGTGAAAGAATCTCTTCATCCTTAGTGGAAGGTTTTAGCCATGTTTCAGATAGACACAGGATGTCGGGAGTATGAGTGGCTAACAAGGCATGTAGGTTATGAACCTTGTTGTTAATACTTCTGATATTAAGATGAAGTATAAGTAAGGAATCTGAAGAATTTCGGGCTATGTTAGGGGGGTTTGGGTCTAAGACTGTGGGTGGACCTGTGTTGGGGTGAATAATCACCATCTATGATAAGGGATTTTTTCAGGTGATCTATAAATCTTAGTGGTTTGCTTAGGGTTTTAAGATTAGCATTAGGATTCATTATCTTCGGATAACGGAGGATGAGAGGCACTATTTTGGAGGATTATCTACTTCAAAAGGGGTCTACTTCAAAAGAGCGAAAATCCACATTACCGAAACCTGACTTTAATGAATGAACACAATGCTGAAGGATTTTGCAGGGTAAATAACCAGTTGGCCACCATCTAGCAATGAAACTCCCCGCACTACCTCAAACCCGCCCAGGTGGGCGGCTACGCCACTCTCCCCTAAGTATACAAATTCTGAGATTGTACTACAGTGGGGAAAAGGGCAAATTTCTCCTTGTTGATCACCTAGGTACTTACCCTTTGAAATCCTTCCTTCAGCATTGTGTTCATTCATTAAAGTCAGGTTTTGCTGATGTCTTCTTGGTGGCAATGTCTTCGGTAATGTGGGTTTTCGTTATTTTGAAGTAGACCTGTATATATATATATACATGTATGCATGTATATGTATATATATGTATGTATGTGTGTATATGGGAACACTTCACATAATCGAATTACTGAAATCTTGAATTTCATATGGTCGAGACCATATGATCGAGATTTCAGTAAATCGAATATCTGTAGTGTTAATAAGAGTTTACTTACCTTAATACATTGCGTGCACACAGAGGCAAGGATTCTTGTACGCTCTGTGTGTACGTAATGTTTTATTTTTTTTGCGGTATTAACAGGAAATGAGAAATCTCCCGTTTTGCGCTTCCGCATACAGCGCAAGACGGGAGATTTCCCATTTCCCCACTGTAGTGCGATCTTGGAGTTGGTATATTTAAGTAGGGGTGGTGTGGGGGGCACAGCCCCCCACATGGGGGTGCAGGGGGGCAAAGACCCCCTGCAAAAGCAAAGTTTGTCTTTTTTTTTTTTTTTTTTTGGTTTCGCTTCAGAAGTTTCCGAAACTCGATCTTTTGGTTTCAGTTATTTGCAGTTCAAAATTTTGTTAATTCGAGCTTCTGAAGTGAATCCGTGTGTGTGTGTGTGTGTGTGTGTGTGTGTGTGTGTGTGTGTGTGTGTGTGTGTGTGTGTGTGTGTGTGTGTGTGTGTGTGTGTGTATATATATATATATATATATATATATATATATATGTGTGTGTGTGTGTCTGTATGTATATAATCATATATATTAAATTTGTTACATTATCTAAAATGTGTTAAGTTTTAACCAGGCTGAACAAGCAATATATATAACCACAGTATTGTAGGTAGCTATATAAGAATATTACACAATTACATGGACTTGTTTCCTTAATTTTTAATTGTAATATTGTGTACTATGTTCATATGCTTTTTAATCAAGTAAAGTGATGGAATAATGAAATAGAGGCCTTGGTCTCCTTTTCTGTAATTGATTCGGAGCAGTGAAAGCCCTTTTACCTTTGAACATTACATATATTTTCAAAAAACCTGTAACAGTAAACATAGTGAAGATAAATAAAATGCAGTTTCAGTGGTGCAGCATTTAGTTCACGCAGGTATAAAGTGGACATAAGCATGCACCTACATCACAGCTGAATGCCGCCAAGCCCCAGCCTGAAGGGTGTGAGTATCCAGAGATCAGGCAAGTATCAGGTGGAAAGCAGGGAGGGAGACTGTACTGCAGCATGTAGAAGAGAAGAACCTGTATGGTTAAGTTAAGATTTTACACAACTGTTCTATCTCCTTCTCTGTTCATATGCTGCAGTTTCCGTAACATGAGGGAGAGTGCCAAAGCTCATGCAGAAGAGGGACTGGGAGGAGGAGCAGAGACATTTTCCACAAATCCATGCAGATTAACTCTGGCAAACCCTGCTCTGGACCTGGAGATATCCAATTTGTAGTGAAAGTATGAACAGATGACCATGTAGCTGCCTCCAAAATGGAAGCTGTATCCAAACCTTTAAAGAAAAGTAAAAATGGATACCTTTCCACTGCTGAAGTAAGACTGCCAGAGAATACAAACAAAGCAAAAATGAGTGGCAAGTAGTACAACCACAGCTGAGACAACACAGAGTACGCTGAAACACTGAGTACAGAACCTGGAGAGATAGCAGAGTTCTTTCCACGATGTAAAATCTAAAATGGTTCATTAAAAGCAGATATTTAATGTCGCCAAGATTAAAAACCACAACACAAAAGAAATAGTCCCTTTCTTTTCATACGATAAGCATTTTCGATTCTTCTTCAGATCGTTAAAGATGTGGGACTCCAGTTGTCTTTATATATTAAGATTAACTTGACATCAAACCAGTACAGATCTAGAGTCTCAGCCCTCCTTTCATCTCATCCAGTTGCTTCGCAGGTTCACTCATTTCATTCATAAATCCCAATAACCAATGCAAAGACCCTACGGCTGACACACCTACGTGTCAGCCAATAGTAGTCCTCCTTGCCTTCAAAGTCAAAGAAATAACACTGTTTAGACCGGGCTGTTGAGCAGCTCGTAGGTTCAGAATCCATTTAGTTTCTCTTAGTTCCAAAAGATTTTCAACATCACCTTTTCTTAGTCCAATGTAAATATTTTCAATAACTTTATACATAAAAGAGTGATTGGTATGCATACTGACATGCAGCGCTAATGCATTATGTAGGTATTTATTTACGACGTCTCTTTGATGTCTTAAAATACGTGTTTTGAAAACTTGATTAGTTTTCCCTACATAGGCTTGGCATGATCTACATGTAGCCAGATAAACCACATTGATTGTGGAGCATGTGGCTTTCACATTAAAGGTATAGCCTCTTTTAGTTCTAGGATGTTCAAAGAAATTACTATTATCTATGAGGGGGCAAACAGTGCAATGTCCACATCTAAATGTCCCTTTACGACCTATGATCTGACCTTTACTATGGCCATCCTTGGTGCAAAGAAGTCTTTTTAAATTTTTCTCATGCCAAGCCTACTATGTAGGGAAAACTAATCAAGTTTTCAAAAAACGTATTTTGAGACATCAGAGAGACATCGTAAATAAAGACCAAATAATGCATTAGCACTGCATGTCAGTATGCATGCCGATCACTCTTTTATGTATAAAGTTATTGAAAATATTTACATTGGACTAAGAAAAGGTGATGTTGAAAATCTTACGGAACTAAGAGAAACTAAATGGATTGTGAACCTGCGAGCTGATCAACAGCCCGGTCTAAATGGTGTTTTTTGTTGTGGTTTTTAATCTTGGTGACATTAAATATCTGCTTTTAACGGACCATTTTGGATTTTACATCATGGAAAGAACTCTATCTCTTCAGGTTCTGTACTCAATGTTTCAGCGTAATCTGTGTTGTCTCCGCCGTGGTTGTACTACTTGCCGCTCGTTTTTGCTAAACCTTTAAAGAAGGCCCCAGAAGAAGAAGAACCAGCTTTAGCAGGGTGTGCCTTAACTGGAGAAGGAAGATCATACCCATTTGCAGTTTAACAGAAGGTAATGGCTTTAGAAATCCAGGAGGAAATAGTTTGCTTGGAAACAGGATGTCCCAGGGCTCTTTGGTGACCGGAAATAAAAAGCCTATCAGACTTGTGGATGGACTTGGTTTTTGCCAAGTAGTATCTGAGCTGTCTGTACAGCGCTAAAGTGTGAAGGGTCCTTTCAGTAGAGGATTGTGGAGATGGGAAGAAGGTAGGGAGAGTGATAGCCTAATGCAGTGATAGCTCATTCACTACCTTGGGCATGAAGGATGGGTTGGTACGTAGGTATACCCTGTCTCGATGGAAAAACTGTGAAAGGAGATGATGCCATGAGGGCTTGAAATTCAGAAACCCTTCTGGCTGAGGTAATAGCCACCAGGAAAACAGTTTTCCATGTGAAATATTGTAGAGAAAAGACCTTAGCTGGTTCAAAAGGAGCTAAGGTAAGCTTTTCCAACACGAAAGTTGAGATCTCATGGTGGAGGAACTGGTTTTCTTGGTAGCTGATATGTAGAACTTCTTTCAGGAACAACTCGACTTCCAACCTGGATTCCAAGGGAGGAGTCAAAGGTAAACATGCTGAGATAGCAGATATATGTGACTTGATGGAAGAGCATCACAAGCCATTTGTGACGACCGTGCCCTGGCCCAGCAATCAAAGGAGCCTCAATCCTCATCACTAACACCAGGGAGGTTGTCTCATAGAAGACGAAAGGATAGCAAATACACACAGTAAAATACAATTTCCCTTAAGTGCACACAGAGATCACAGTCAGTCTGGGGCTGGTTGCTCCCTTGCTCTCCAGGTCCTCAATAAGACTCCCCACTAGCACAGCTATATGGTCCAGATCTCATCCTAGCTGGCAAGCTAACCTCCAGTACCCTCTCTGTCCCACCATTGCTTTGTGTCCCTTGCCAGGTAGCTGACACACCACACACACTTTGAGATAAGTATTTTTACAACTTCACAGACACTCCTGGGAAAGGCTGACACAGATTTTCCAGCTGTGCCCCTTTACCCAGACTATGCGGTAGTAATTCCTGCCACCACCAGCTTAATAATTTATCAGCTACCCAAAGGCCTGTGCAATATTATTATCCAGTTGGTAATGTGACTATTCAGTCTAAGGCTTATTAGAGTGGTCTATTATGATAACCTCTATACATTTGCAATGTACTCTAGAGCCTATCTCTACACAAACCAGCCACAGGTAAAGGTTTTTAAAATATTTAATAATAAATAATTAAAACACAAGACAATACTACTACACCACAGAGATATCTAAGAGTTCAGAGATCACACAGAAACTTAAAATAATACAATAGGTTAGGTCTAATGTAAAAGAAAAGCACTTAATCTAACTGTCTAATCTTTAGCTAATCTTAAGAGAAAACACAGTGCTACTTACAAATATAAAGAGCATAAGCAGTACTGGGGTTGATGGTCCAAGACAAATGCTTTCAGTCTGTCACTGAACAGTAGTTTTTAAAACACTAACAAGCAGCTCTGCTAAGGCCCTCCCAAATTACATCATTTTGACACTTAGGTTTTTCCCAGTATTCATAGTACATCATCTTGAGACTTAGTCTGGAGTTCCCAGGCCACAAGCTGCATTATTTAGCAAGCTAACACCTGCTCAGGAAACTACAACAATAAAAAACATTTCACATGTATACTCTTAACAATTATTCCTTAAGTTAAGACAGTAGATAGAATGTGTTAAGCCAGATGCTTTGGCACCACTTTTTAGATAATTGTAACTTCAAAGAACATTTGAAATGCTTGGCTTGATTTTCCTTACAGCAGATGGCAATGTTGCAGCAATCTTGAAGTTCACATTTTACAGTGTTTTCTTTCATTTAAAAACACAAGCCTGTATTTTACATTTATTTATACAAATGATAGAATTATGTATCAAATTCTATTTGACTAGGCTGGCAGCCTTCGCCCATCTTTCCCCAATCTTCGCATCTGTTCCCCCTGGAGAACTCAAGCTAGTTTTTCAAGTGACCCTTGAGAAATGCCACTTGAGAGGGTTAGGTCTATCTGGGTGTACCTCACCCCATTCCCTGTCTTGAGAGCCCATCTGCATTGGCATTGCTACTCCCATTGCGGTGCTGCACTGACTTATCATATGCTTGCAACCCCAGGCTTCATCTTAGCAATTTGGCATTTTGCTGACTGGCTCTGTTTAACCATATTAGAGGGTTGTGATCTGTCATTACAGTGAATTTTCTTCCATACAGATAAGACTGAAGTTTCTGCAATGCCCACACTATAGCTAGACATTCCTTTTCTACAGCTGCATAGCATTCCTTCTTGGGTTGGAGCATATGACTGAAATAAACCACTGAGTGTTCTTCCCCCTCTGAAGAAATTTGGCTATGTACAGCCCCCACCCCATGGTTCAAAGCATCCACTTGCAGAACAAATTCTTTGCTGTAATCCAGACTGGCTAACACAGGGGGTCCTCCCAAAGCTTCTTTAAGATTCTGAAATGCCTGCTGACATGCTGGGGTCTACACTACCTTATCTGTCCTGTTCTTCCTTGTCAGGTCTGTGAGGGGAGCCGCTATGGTACTGTAACTAGGGACAAACCTTCTGCAGTCCCCTGCTGTCCCCAAGAATGCCCTCACCTGCTTTTTGGTAACAGATGCAGGCCATACCTGAATAGCTTCCACTTTGGCAGGTTCTGGCCATATCTTACCACTCCCCACTCTATGTCCTAGGTAAGAGACCTCTACCATACCCACCTGACATTTGCTCAGCTTAATGATCAACCCTGCCCTCTGTAGTCTGCCCAGCACCTCCCTGACATGCTGAAGGTGCTCTTGCCAAGAATGGCTGTAGATGGCAATGTCATCTAGGTAAGCAAGGGTAAACCCTCCTGCTAGGGTATTGTCTGCCAGCCTCTGGAAAGTTGCTGCAGCATTCTTCATCCCAAAGGGCATCATTGTGAACTCATACAAGCCAAAAGGAGGCTGACTTCTCTCTAGCACTGGAGTCAAGGGCACCTGCCAGTAACCCTTGGCAAGATCAATGGTTGTAAGATGCTTAGCCCAGCTGCTCTAGGGCCTCATCTGTCCTAGGCATGGGGGTACTCATCTGACTCTGTGTGACTAATTTCCTGTAATCCACACAGAAGCTGCTGCTGCCATCCTTCTTTGGCACCAACACCACTGGCGAGGCTCAGGGACTGTTGGACTCTTGAATCACTCCTAGTTCCAACATCTCCTGTACCTCTTCCCTCAGAGTCTGTCTGACTCTCTCAGGCACCCTGTAAGGGGCCTGCCTAATAGGCCTTTGGAGTCCTGTATCCACCTGGTGCTGCACCAGGAGGGAGCACCCTGGTTTCCCAGTGAACACGTCCCCATATTACTGCAACACTGCTCGGTTTTCTCAAACCTGGGTGGGAGATAGCTGCTGGGACATTGCTACCCCTTCCACTGAGGTGTCATCCTGAGCCTCACTGAGATCATCTGTCCCCAGATCTCCCTCAGACTCCTCCTGCTCAGCACAAGGGCCTGACTATCATGGTAAGGTTTCATCATGTTAACATGGTACAATTTGTGCCCCTGCCATCTACCTAGCACTTCCACCATGTAGTTAACATCACTTACCTTTCTTACCACCTTGTAGGGTCCCTCCCAAGCTGCTTGCAGCTTTTTGTGTCTGACAGGAATGAGAACAATTACCTGCTGCCCCACAGCATAATCTCTAGCTTGAGCATTCCTGTCATACCAGACCTTTTTCTGTTGTTGTGCTTCTGCCAGGTTCTCCTGGGCCAAGCCCATGTGTTCCCTGAGCCTTGTCCTAAGGTTTAGGACGTATGCCACAGTAGACTTTTTGTAAGACTCACACTCACCTTCCCACTCATTTCAAATTAAATCTAGAAATTCCCTTGCCCTATGCTCATACAGCAACTCAAAGGGTGAAAAACCTGTGGATTCCTGGGGAACCTCTCTGTAAGCAAACAACAGATGGGGCAACTATTTGTCACACTCCGTCTTAAACTGATCTGCAAATGCCCGTAGCATGGACTTGATTGTAGAGTTTAACCTCTCAACAAGACCATTAGTCTGGGGATGGTAGGGGGTGGTCTTCATGTGCTTCACCCCACAGGACTTCCACAGACAAGCCAGTAGGTCTGACATGAAATTGGCACCTCGGTCCAGTCAGTATTTCTTTTGAGAAACCTAGCCTGCTGAAAATCTCTAGCAAAGCATTTGCTACCTTCTCTGCCTCAATGGAAGACAAAGCCACTGCCTCAGGGTATTGTGTAGCATAATCCACTACCACTAGGATATACTTTTTCCCTGTGGAACTTGGGGTACTCAAAGGACCCACAATATCCATCCCTCTGAAATGGCTCCTCAATCACAGGCAAAGGCATCAAAGGAGCTCTCACCCTGTCTCCTGCCTTGCATACCTTTTGGCACTGCTCACAGGTCCTGCAGTACCCTGTTACATCTCTGCAAATTCCAGGCCAATAGGTTTTGCATAACGCGCCTCTCTTTGTACGTTTTATGCCCATATGACCTGCAAAGGGAATATCATGGACTATGGCTAGAAGCGCCAGACGGTAAGCTCTAGGCACTACCAACTGCTGTATTCTCTCACCTTCTAGCCCTCGCTCAGGGGTCCACTCTCTGTATAGTAACCCTTTGTCCTAGTATACAGATTCCCCCTTCACTTGAGAATCGTGTGCCTCCCTAGCTACCTGCCTCAGGCCTTGCAGTGTAGGGTCTGAGAGCTGAGCCTGTCTCAATTCTCTCCTTGTAACCCTTCCCAGCTCCCCTTCCACAGGAAGTCTGGCATCCTCTGACAGTGGTGCCTCACTGTCAGCCTGGGTACTACTACTCACCTCTACCTTTGCAGTTACCCTGTCCAAGGGAACATCAGTACCCACAAGCAGCTGTGGCTCACCTTCAGTCTCACTGCTACAGAGTAGCTTCCTCCCTGTAGTAACCACCTCAGCAGTCCTGGCTGCAAGTATGCAGTCTGTCTGGGTCTCCCCCAGGCTACCAGACCAACATGCTTGACTACTAGCCTCACTGTGTATAACTGCATAAGTACATGGGACTGCCTCATCCAAATTCTTCCCTCTCAGGACATCTGCGGGATGGTAGGTCCATACCTCAGTTGTCTCAAGACAACCCACTATTGGCATTTTGCCTTTCCCACATACTGGCTCCCTCACCTTTGGTTCCCCACCTTGCCTCCATGGACACCTGTATGCCACATGGTCCCACTGGTTGCATTCAAAACAGTTCACCCTAGCTCCTGGACATGTACCTGGACTAGTGGCTTCACCTGCTACTGGCGGATTCTGTTGGGGCTGTCTGTGCTGCCCATCATGGGTTCCTTTAGACCCATGAGCAGTACTGGGATCCCCTTCCTGTGCAGGGCTGCCCTGCTGGCCAGGTGTAGGTCTCCCTCCTTCCCCAACTCATCTGAAGTAGCACATTGTCTATCAGCTAACCAGATCCTCATGTCCTCAGGCAAAGTGCTAATGGCATGTTCCCTCGCCAAAAGGTCTGCCAGCTGTTCAAAAGTGGTAACCTGACATCCACTCACCCAGCTATGAAAATAAGTGCTCAGTTCAACAACATATTCACATACATTTTCATCTGCCTTGCATCTGTGCTCACTAAACTTTTTCCTATACATTTCAGGTGTTAGCTTAAAACATTGTAACAGACATTTCTTTACAGCAGTATAATCAAAACAGACAGAGTCAGGCATTTGTGATATACAAGTTACAGCTTTACCATGGAGTAAGGGGGTCAGGAACTGTACCCAGAGACTTTGGTCAACACTATACTGTTTGCATACCCTTTCAAACTTGAATGAAACTGTCAAAATTATCCCCCTCTAAATTGTGGAAGAAATTTACTAACCTGTTGTGCTTCTGGGGTCCAGTTAGTCCCTTCCCCATTACCTCCATGACTCTGGCGAAGAGTCAGCATTTTCCTCTCATACTTCCTCTGACGCTCCTTTTCTTGGGCTTCTATCTCCAAATGCCTGGCCTCCAACTCAAGTCTCTTTAGCTCCAGCTGGATTTTTAAGTCCACTGCATAAAGTTTGAGCTGTCCATTCCCCGAGGATATTGTATCTCCACTGCCAGTCTGATTGTCCTCCTGGATGCTGTTTTCTGATGCAGCTGTAACCAAGGCTGCAATCAGGTCTGCCTCAGTCAGGTTTCCATGCACCATTCCCCTAGTGTAGCACATCTCCCCCAGCTGGCTCCTTGTCAGCTTTCCATATTCCTGTGCTGACATTCTGCCTGCTCACCCTGACTAACTAAGCTAACAAAAGAAATAAAACAATTGTGATCTGAACTCTGAGTATACTCTGCATGGCTTATTCAGAGTACAAAACACTTTCAGAGATCACTGTACATAAGCTACAGGATTCACTCTGCCCACACCACTGCAAACCACAAGTTAGTATATCTTATCCCAACCACTGCAACCACTTGTGATGACCGTGCCCTGGCCCAGCAATCAAGGAGCCTCAATCCTCATCAGTAACACCAGGGAGGTCATTTCATAGAAGAGGAAAGGATAACAAATACACACAGTAAAATACAATTTCCCTTAAGTGCACACAGAGATCACAGTCAGTCTGGGGCTGGTTGCTCCTTTGCTCTCCATTCCCCAATAAGACTCCCCACTGGTATAGCTATAGGGTCCAGATCTCAGCCTAGCCTGCAAGCTAATCTCCAGTACCCTCTCTGTCCCACCAGTACTTCGTGTCCCTGCCCAGGTAGCTGACTCACCACACGCACTTTGAGATAATTATTTACACAACTTCATAAACACTCCTGGGAAAGGCGGACACAGATTCTCCAACTGTGCCCCTTTACCCAGACTATACAGTAGTATTCCTGCCACCACAAGCTTAATAATTTATCAGCTACCCAAAGGCCCTTAAAAGGGTGTCCAATTATTACTGTGCAATGTTATTATCCAATTGGTAATGTGACTGTTCAGTCTAAGGCTTATTAGAGTGGCCTATTACGATAACCTCTATAAATATGCAATGTGCTGTAGAGCCTTTCTCTACACAAACCAGCCACAGGTAAAGGTTTTTAAAATATTTAATAATAAATAATTAAAACACAAGACAGTATTACTACGCCACAGAGATATCTAAGAGTTCAGAGATCACACAGAAACTTAAAATAATACAATAGGATAGGTCTGATGTCAAAGAAAAACACTTAATCTAACTTTCTAATCTTTAGCTAATCTTAAGAGAAAACACAGTGCTGTAATCCTACTTACATACATAAAGAGCATAAGCAGTACTGGGGGTTGATGGTCCAAGACAAATGCTTTTGGTCTCTCACTGAGCAATAGTATTTAAAACACTAACAAACAGCTGTGCTAAGGCCCTCCCAAATTACATCATTTTGACACTTAGGTTTTCCCAGTATTCACATTACATCATCTTGACACTTAGTCTGGAGTTCCCATTATTTAGCAAACGAACACCTGCTCAGGAAACTACAACAATAAGACATTTCACATGTGTACTCTTAACAATTATTCCTTAAGTTAAGACAATAGAAAGAATGTGTGCAGCCAGACGCTTCAGCACCACTTTTTTAGATAACTGTAACTTCAAAGAACATTTGAAATGCTTGGCTTGATTTTCCTTATGGCAGATGGCAATGTTGCAACAATCTTAAAGTTCACATTTTACAGTTTTTTCTTTCATTTAAAAACGCAAGCCTGTATTTTACATTTATTTATACAAATGATAGAATTATGTATCAAATTCTATTTGACTAGGCTGGCAGCCTTCACCCATCTTTCCCCAATTTTCACATCAGTTTTCATCAGTTCACACACAAATAAAACAAAAATAAATAAATAAATAAATAAATAAGAAGTAAACCAGGACCACTGGCAGCTCCACAGACAGTGGTTGTAAATAGTTTTTTAGACACCAGACAGAAAACCCTCTTCCATTTGAATAGATAGTATTTTTCTGTTAGTGGGTTTTCTGGTCGCCTGCAGAACCTGTAGCACATCCCCAGAGTATAGGTGTCTAAGGGACTCTAAGCCCTATCACCCATAAAGTTAGGTTTAGGTTGGACATTGGAGGGTGTACAAGAGTTCTCATTGTCCTGTGTGAGTAGGTCCATCCTGAGGACCAACTAGTGGTGAATGCCATTGGCTAGGTGATGAAGAAGGGAGAACCAATGATGTTCATCGTGTTTCACTGTTGCAGTCATTACACTTGGGTTATCCTGCTGGTAGGCTACCCGCAGTCGGCCTAAATTCCAAAGACCTTGTCCAGTGTCGGTTGCTGTCACCTCTTCCCTGATGTCAGTGCGCCAGGGCTATAAAAGATGCAGCCAATGCCATTTTCTTCAGTCTTTCTTGCTGTGCGGTGCCCGAAGCAAAAGCAGTTCGCAAGTGCCGGTCGGCCGACTCCTGAGATTTTCGAAATCGAATTTCAGATCCGACGTCTTCAATAAAGCTAAGTACCCCGTTGGGGAAACTTTTTTTCTTGCTCCAGAATGATGTCAGAAAAAGTTAACAATTGTATTTCTTGTGGGAAGCAAATACCTCATAAGGATTTTCATTCTTACTGTATTACTTGCCTAGGCCCCGACCACGACGTTGCTAGCTGTTTTGTGCTAGATTTAACCAACGCACTATTAATCGGTACGATTTTGCTTTTCATTACTTTGGCCAAAGGTTTAATTATATAATGCCGTCTGAACAGCCGACGACCGGAGTTTATAAAAGCGCAAGGAAAAGGCAAGGCATCCAAGGTCCAAAACCGACAACGAAGCCTCCGCTAGGCCATTCGCCGGTTCTCAGTGAGGCACTTTCGCAGCCCCTGATGCCTGCTATCTCAGAGCCACAGGCCGCTACTGACTCTCACATGGAGACAGCTAGGCCTCTGGATACTCAAGGTATTGGACACTCGGAAACTATTCCCTCAGATGGGTCCGGAGCCGCTGAGCAGGCATCGGCTTCGGAGGCTGTTTTCAGACCTACACAGTTATATGTTAAGCCAACCTCAGCTTCCAAGGCAGAGACTAAAACAGCTTTAAAGACAAAGAAATGAGTACAGCATTCTCCTGGACAGATTTCCATGCCTAAGAAACAGATGCTTAAAAATGGCCGAAGACCTAATTACTTTGATCAGGGGTTCCCCATCTCCCTCCTGATAAGAGGCCTAGGCAAGACACAGAATATGATTTCTCTGATCAGGTTTCCATTTCCTCTGACTCCTCTTCAGAACAAGGATACTCTTTGCCTCCCTATGAGGATTTTAATGCTGAAGAATCTATTCCTTCAGCTTCTCCTCCTGAGGATTACTCTTTTGGGGAAACCCTGCATACCATGAGGGAGCATTTCCACTGGGAGAGCCAAGATTACTCGGAATCAAAGAAAAGGCTCAGAGACTTTTTTCTACTAACCCAGCATAGACCTCTTGCTATTCCTCCTGTTCTAGACATTGTAGATGATGTATTTTCAGAGTCCGGCCTGTCTCCTGACTCTTTGCCTCCTGCACCTGTTAAACCAGATAGATACTACAGGGTTCCAGGCTCTCATAAATTTCTTTATAAAAACCCTGCTGCTGACCCAGAAACAATATCTCAGGGTCCCAAAGGGGTCAAGGCCTGTACTGCTAAAAACCCTGTTCCCTCTGATAGGGATTCTAGGTCACTGGACAGATGGGGGAAAAAAGTTTACACTTCTGCTACCTTGGCTGTAAGGGCTTTAAATTGTCAGTTTCATATGCTTAAATATCAGCAATATTTAATGTCACTGCTAAAACAGAAAATGTTGACAAATTCTGAATGTTCTGAAAACAAGGAAATGCAGGATTTATTGCATGCAGCTGAACAAGTGGGAAAGCATACTTTGCAATGTGGTTTTGATTCACTGGAGGCCTCTTATAGGGCCGCTGTTACAGGTTCTGTTATTAGAAGGCATGTTAAACCAAAATTATTGGATGCTCCATTACAGCATGATACTTTGTTTGGTGTTAAGGCAGAAGAGGTGTTGAAGAAAATGGAGGATAAAGCGAAATCTATGCAGACAGTAAAGGATTTCTTACAGGTACAACCTCCCAGATTTAGCAGGAACTGGCCTTTTAAGAATTGGTCTTTTCCAGTGTCAGATAGGCCACAAAGAGGCACATACAGATGCCGTAGAGGCAGACAACAACCCCAGGGCTCATGCAAGCCCAAACAATGGGGTTCTACTACCTCCAAAAGCGGAGAAGACAAATCACAGCCATATAGGAAACAGTCCCAATGACTTTCCTCTGCCAATGCCAAGCAGTTATCTTTTGGCAGCACCATTGGGGGGAAAGCTAGCAGTTTTTTCACAAAAATTGGCACATGATCACCCAGGATAAATGGGTCTTAAATATAGTCTCTCAGTGCTAAACGTTCCACTTTAACACCCTTCCAAAGGCAAAAGGTATGCCAGACCTGCCACACAATCAATGGGCAGAGGCACAAAAACAAGTTTCATCTCTCATGGACATGAGGACTATTCAGCCAGTTTTACAGCAAGAGCAGGGGACAAGGATTTTACTCAAGTCTTTTCTTAGTACCCAGAAAGGACAAAACCTGGAGACCAATTCTGGGCCTGTCTATTCTAAACACTTTTCTGGGCATTCCAAAATTCAAAATATTGACTCTCTAGCAGCTTCTGCCCATGCTGGGCAAGAAGGCTTGGCTTGTAATGTTGGACCTCAAAGAGGCATACCTGCATGTCCCAGTCAGACAATCTTGCAGAAGATACCACAGATTCATAGCTGGCTCAATGCACTACCAATTCTCTGCACTGCCCTTTGGCTTATCTACTGCGCCCAGGGTCTTCACAAAATGCCCAACACCAGTAATTGCATTTTGCAGACAAAGAGGAATTCAAATATATCCCTACTTGGACGACTGCCTTATTCAAGCAGAAAACAAAGCATCTACTAAAGCATATGGCATTTGTAAAAAGATTACTAATTTGCCTAGGGTACACAGTAAACGAAAAGAAATCAAAACTAGTACCCTCTCAAGAGATAATATTCCTGGGTGCAAGCTTAAATTCAACTGCCCTGATGGCTTATCTCACGCCAGACAAACAAAGGCAACTGACTTCTTACTTCGAAAGCATGGCAACAAAGACCCAGTTATTTGCAAGAAAAATTCTGCAGGCTTTGGGCTTCATGGCATCCTGCATTCTGCTAATTCCATATGCAAGACTGCATATGAGGAAGCTACAATGGTATCTAAAAAGTGTTTGGACTCCACATTGCCGCAGCCTGGAAACAATTACTCTCATTCCCTGCCTGCAACAGGAGTTTTGATGGTGGGCACAGGCCTGTGACCACAACAAGGGACAGCCATTCACCTTACCTACAGCCAGGCAGACACTAACAACAGATGCATCAGATTATGCCTGGGGGGCCCACATGGCAGGAAAATGTATTCAGGGCACATGGCCTGTGAGCCAAAGGCACCTTCATATCAATCAAAAAGAGATGCTAGCTGTACAGAATGCCCTGACAGCCTTCAAGGATTTACTTCATCTGGGACAACTGCTGATAAAGATGGACAATACTACAGTCATGTGGTACATAAACAAGCAGGGAGGCACACATTCTTACCCCCTCTGCAGACAAGCCATGATTTTGTGAAGCACAGCTTTGACCTACAAGCACAATTCCTGCCAGGAAAGACAAATGCTCTGGTAGACGAACTAAGCAGAAACCTCATGGATCCTCATGAGTGGAAACTAGATCCACAAATCTTCAGCATGATAACAGGAAATGGGGATGCCCAGACGTAGATCTATTTGCCTCCCCTCACAACTGCCAACTACAGAGATTCTGCACAAGGACTTATCACAAACAAGCATGGAAAGTGGATGCGCTGTCACTCAGCTGGAAAATCCTTACAGTATATGCCTTTCCTCCACTGCCTCTACTCCCCAAGGTACTCCTAAAGGTCAGACAAGAAAAGCCAAAAATGATACTGATTGCCCCGGATTGGCCACGCCAGCACTGGTACCCAATTCTAAAGCGCTTGTCTCAAGGCCCAGCCTGGACATTGCCTCAAATTCCTCACTTACTGACCCAACAAAACAATCAGATCCTGCACAGCCAACTCAGAACCCTACATTTGGCTGCATGGCGGATAATGTAACCATTCAGAACACACCTCTCTAAAGCTGTTATGGATGTTGTTTTGGAGGCCAGGAGGCCCAGCACCAGAAAATCTTATACAGAAAAATGGAAAATATTCTGTGCTTGGAACCAGGCACAAGGAATTGACACACTTGTACCAAATATTCCTCAGATTTTACAATACCTAAGTGAGATGCTGGACAAAGGCCTATCCTTCTCATCAATTAAGATCCATGCCTCTGCCATTTCAGCTCATTACAATACGGACCCTCCTGTTTTTTCACATCCACTGCTAAGGCAGTATCTCATAGGGGCCAAAAACATAAGACCTCCAAGGAGAGCACCAATACCTGCATGGGACCTCAATTATGTCTTGGAAAAGCTCACACTGCCTCCTTTTGAGCCAGCCAATACAGCTGAGATAAAATTCTTATCATGGAAAACAGCTCTGCTCCTAGCAATAACTTCAGCAAGAAGAGTGTCAGAGTTATAGGCATTAATGGCTGTGGAACCTTTTATTATTTTCCATCCGGACAGGGTTTCTCTAAGGACAAACACAACATTTATGCCTAAGGTAGTGTCCAGTGTGGCTCTTAACCAAACCATTCATTTGCCTACCTTTTATCCAAACCCACAGAACAAAGGGGAGAGACTTCTGCATTCTCTGGACATACACAGACAGTTACGCTTCTACTTGGACAAAACTAAAGCTTTCAGAAAGACTGAGCAACTTTTAGTAGCATATGCTGCAGGATCACAATGAGAGGCTATTTCAAAGCAGACTATTTCAAAATGGATAGGCCACTGCATTCGTTTCTGCTATTCACAACATAGCAAATCAGTGCCTAAGGACATTAGGCCACATTCAACCAGAGCAGCAGCTACTTCAGCAGCCTTCCTCAGAGGAGTATCAACCAAGGATATTTTGGAGGCTACAACTTGGACTTCAGTGCACACTTTTACAAAGCGCTACCACTTACCTCTTTACTTTAAATCCAGAGCAGGCTTTGCCACTGCAGTTCTGCAGGGCCTCATAGCCACTCCTAATTCTATTTAGGTCCAACCTCCCGACCTCAGCTTTGGGATTCAACCCAAGTGTAATGACTGCAACAGTAAAACACGATGAACATAGTACAGTTGTATACCTACTATAAATGTAGATGTTGGAGTGTATTCACTGTTGCAATCCAGGTTACCCTCCCTCCATCCCCCTTTTCATTGCTGGGACTTATTATATACAACCTATGTGGTGTATTTGCTTGTAGATGAAGGTAATGATTATGTTACTGCATGCTTTTTTATAAGCAGAACTTTTAGCCTTCCTTTTTGGGGGCACCTGACATCTGGGGCAAGAAAAACTGAAGAAGATGGCGACGGCTGCATTTTTTATACCCCTGGCGCACTGACGTCAGGGAAGAGGCGATAGCAACCGACACCGGACCGGGACTTTGGAATTTAGGCCGACTGTGGGTAGCCTGCCAGCAGGATAACCCAAGTGTAATGACTGCAACAGTGAATACACTCCAACATCTACATTTATGGTAGGTACACAACTGTACTTTGTCTTGGCTAAAAGGGGGCCACCATCAAGAATTTTGGTTGCTCTTTCTGAATTTTCAGCAGAACCTTCTGAATAAGAGGGAAGGGCGGAATGCATACACAGACATCCCCTTCCAAGGAAAGGAAAGAGCATCCAATTTCCATGCCCCAGGGGAGGGAATCCTGCTACAGTATTTGGGAAGCTGTCTGTTCATGGGGAGGCAAACAGATCTACCTGTAGAGTACCCCATCGATGGACCAGGTCCAGGAATATAGCCCTGTCTGACATCCATTTGTTGGGATTGAGTCACGGACCTGTTTAATGAATCTCCCATCACATTCTGAACTGGTGGAATGTTAACAACCTGTAGAAAAACCTGACTCTGTTGAGCAGGCACCCACACATACAGAGCTAATCTGCAAAAATGTAGGACTTTGTCCCTCCCTGCTTATTGATGTTCCAGAGGGCTGTGGTGTTGTCTGTGAACCATCTCAGCACTCCTGGTAGGATTCTGGACTTGAAAATTTTTAGAGCAAAAATCAAAGCCCTCATTTCTTTGATGCTGGTATGCTCCCTTGACTAAGGGGGTCCAGACATCTCTCACCCTCTAATTCATTAAGTTTGCACCCCAGCCCATGTCTAATGCATCTGTGTACAGATCTTGGTTGGGGGAAGTGGTTGGAGGGGAAGGCCTGGATTTTTTTCTAACCTTTGAAATCCACCACTGTAATTCTTTTGTTAAGCAGGGCAAGAGTGAAACCACAAACTCCATTGGGTGAAGGTGTTGCTTTCAGACTGTCCTCAGGAACCACTGAAATTTCCTCATGTGCAGCCTGCCAAAGGCTGCCATGGGGGATAGTAGAAGCCATGAATCCAAAGAGTCGTAGGAACCCACTGGCAGTCAGACTTTAGTGGAATTGGTTCCTGAAAGTAAGTGGTGAGAGACAGGATTGTTTTTGGAGGTAGGCAAGGCCATCAGTTAGATCGTGAGAATTCTGCATCCCAGGAAGACATGGTTTTGGGAGGGGGCCCGAGTAGATTTCTGAAGGTTTATGGTAAACCCCAGACCCCTCAGAAGGGACATAGTGTAGTTCAAGTGCTCCTGCACCAGCTGTGGGGATGAAGCCTGGATGAGAAGGTCATCCAGGTAAGGAAAAATTTGAATACTCTGCTTTCTACAGAAGGCTATGACTGGTGCAAAACATTCTGTGAATATTCTGGGGGCTGTAGAAAGCCCAGATGGTGAACTGAAAGTGAGAAGAATCCACAGAGAACTGCAGGAATTTCCTGAAAAGTAGGTGGATGGGAATGTGAAGATAGGCATCTTTTATGCCCAGTGTCACCATGTATGCCTGAGGAAGAATCAGGGGAAGGAGTGCAGGAAGAGTTAGCATGCGAAAAGTAGGGACCTTCAGAATGCTGTTTAGATGAGATAAATCTAAGATAGGCCTCCAGGGGCCTTCTTTCCTATTGACTAGAAACGTGCTGAAGTAAAACTCTTTTCCCTTTTGATTTGGACACACCTTTTGGATAGTACCCTGGGATAGCAGGGAGTGCAAGACTGGAAGAAAGAAAGTCATTTGGTTCCGAAAGGGTTGTGGCATACCTCTGAAGGTTGGCATGGATTCCCAAACCATGAAATAGCCTTGTTCAATAATGGTAAGGTCCTGGATAATCTGTTTCCAAGCTGAGAGGGACAGGGATAGGCGAAGAGAGAGAGGGGTAGAGAGGCTTAGGGCCTGGTAGTAACAGGCTACCAGATTTTGCCTGAAAGGACTGCTTTTGAGAAGGCATGGAAGGGGAAGATCTAGTGGGGGGCCTGATATTCGTGTTTCACTGTTGCAGTCATTACATTTGGGTAATCCTGCTGGCAGGTTGCCCTCAGTCGGCCTGAATTCCAAAGTCTTGGGTCCTGCGTCGGTTGCTGTCGCCCCTTCCCTGACGTCAGGTCGTCAGGGGTATAAAAGATGCAGCCAACGCCATTTTCTTCAGTCTTTCTTGCCACGCGGTGCCCGAAGCAGAAGCAGTTCGCAAGTGCCGGTTGGCCGACTCCTGAGATTTTCGTGTTCAAATTTCAGATCCGAAGTCTTCATTAAAGCTAAGTACCCCATTGGGGAAACTTTTTTTTCTTGCTCCAGACCGATGTCAGAAAAAGTTAATAACTGTATTTCTTGTGGAAAGCAAATACCTCATAAGGACTTTCATTCTTACTGTATTCCTTGCCTAGGCCCTGACCATAACGTTTCAGGTTATCGTTTTTGTGCTAGATTTAACCAACGCACTATTAAGCGTCAGCAAGATTTTGCATTAAACTATTTTGGACGCAGGATCAATTATCCAGAAATGTCGTCGGATAGCCATCCGACCACCGGAGTTCACAAAAAACGCAAAGAAAAAGATAGACAACAGACGCCCAAAAACGACGTTGAAGCTTCTCCTCAGCCAGTCAGTGGTTCGTCGGTTCTCACTGAGGCATTTCGCAGCCCCTGACGCCCACTACTTTAGAGTCGCAGGCCGCTATAGACTCCCACGTGGAGTTGGCTATGCCAGTGGAAACTCAAGGTATTGGAGCCTTGGACACTATTCCTTCAGATGGGTCCGGAGCCGCTGAGCAGGCACCGGCTTCTGAGGGTGTATTCAGACCTAAACATCTATACATTAAACCGACTTCAGTTTGTTTCTTTCTTTGAAGGTGCTTTAGTCTTTGCCTTTGAAGCTGAAGAACCACGTGGACAGGCCTCCATGCCCAAAAAACAGATGCTCAAAATGGCTGAAGACTTGATTACCTTGATCAGGGATTCCCATCCCCCTCCTGATAAGAAGCGTAGGCAAGAGACAGACTATGGATCTTCAGATCAGGTTTCTATTTCTTCTGATTCCTCTTCTGATCAGGAATATTCTCTTCCCCCCTATGAGGATTCTGATGCTGAAGAATCTATTCCTTCAGCTTCTCCTCCTGAGGACTATTCTTTTGGAGAAACCTTACATACCATGAGGGAGCACTTCCACTGGGAGTGCAAAGATTTTAAAGAATCTAAAAAGAGGCTCAGGGACTTCCTTTTACTACCTCAACACAGGCCTCTAGCCAGTCCACCTGTGTTAGACATTGTAGATGATGTGTTTTCAGAGCCTTCAGCTCCTGTTAAGCCTGACAGATATTACAGGGCTCCTGACTCTCATAAATTCCTTTTCAAAAACCCTGCTGCAGACCCAGGAACTATTTCACAGGGTCCCAAAGGGGTTAAGGTTTCTTCTGCAAAAAAACCTACCCCCTCGGACAGAGATTCTAGGGCTCTGGATAGATGGGGAAAAAAGGTTTACACATCTGCTACATTTGGCTATAAGGGCCTTAAACTGTCAGTTTCATATGCTCAAATATCAGCAACATGTCATGGCATTGCTTAAACAGAAAATGTTGTTAAACTCTGAATGTGCAGAAAACAAGGAAATGCAGGATGTATTGCATGCAACTGAACAAGTTGGAAAGCTTACTTTACAATATGGTTTTGATTCTCTGGAGGTCTCCTGCAGGGCCGCAGTTACGGGTTCTGTAATTAGGAGGCATGCTTGGTTAAAGGAACAAAATCTGCCTGATCATGTCAAAGTTAAATTAATAGACACACCTTTACAGCATGATTCTTTGTTTGGTGTCAAGGCAGAAGAGGTGTTAAAGAAAATGGAGGACAAAGCTAAATCTATGCAAACTGTCAAAGATTTTTTACAAGTACAGCCACCTAGGTTTAGTAGACACTGGCCTACAAAGAATTGGTCCTTTCCTGTGTCAGACAGACCCCAAAGGGGCAGATCCAGACATCCTAGAGGCAGATCCCAGGCGCAAGGTTCATACAGGTCAAAGCAATGGAGTTCTTCTACCTCCAAAAGTGGAGAAGACAAATCACAACCCTATGGGAAACAATCCCAAGGACTTCCTCCTGCTGCACCAAGCTCTTATCTCCTGGCACCAGCCTTAGGGGGAAAAATAGCACTTTTTCTCAAAATTGGCACATTATAACCCAAGACAAGTGGGTTCTAAACATAGTGTCACAAGGCTACAAGTTCCACTTCCATACCCTGCCAAAGGCAAATGGTTGGCCAGATATGCCAAAACAATCGGTGGGCAGAGGCACAAAAACAAGTCGCATCCCTCATGGACATGGGGGCCATTCAACAAGTACCAGAGCAAGAGCAAGGACAAGGATTTTACTAGACTGTTCTTGGCACCCAGAAAGGACGAAGCTTGGAGACCAGTACTGGACCTATCTATTCTAAACACATTCCTGGATATACCAAAATTCAAAATGTTGACCTTGCTGCAGCTTCTGCCCATGCTGGGCACGGAGGCTTGGCTTGTGACTTTAGACCTAAAAGAGGCATACCTGCATGTCCCAATCAGGCAGTCATGCAGAAGATACCTCAGATTCAAGGCTGGCTCAATGCATTACCAATTCTCTGCACTGCCCTTTGGCTTATCTGCTGTGCTCAGGGTATTTACAAAGTGCCTGGCACCAGTAATTGCATTCTGCAGACAGAGGAATACAAATATATCCTTACTTGGACGACTGCCTAACTCAAGCAGAGAACAAGGACATTCTTCTACAGCATCTGGCATTTGTGAAAAAGACTTCTAACATACAGTCAACGAAAAGAAATCAAAACTAGTACCCTCTCAAGAGATAATATTCCTGGGTGCAAGCTTAAATACAACTGCCCAGATGGCTTATCACGCCAGACAAACAAAGGCAACTGACTACCTATTTCAAAATATTGGCAACAAAGGCCCAGTTATCTGCACGAAAAATTCAGCAGGCTTTGGGCTTCATGGCATCCTGCATCCTATTAATTCCATATGCAAGACTGCATATGAGGAAACTTCAGTGGTACCTAAAAAGTGTTTGGACTCAACATTGCCACAGCCTGGAAACAATGATTACTCTCATTCCCTACCTGCAACATGAGTTTCGATGGTGGGCGAAGGCTTGTCACCAGAACAAGGGACAGCCATTCAATTTCCCCCAGCCAGGCAAAACCTAACAGCAGATGCATCAGATTATGCCTGGGGGGCCCACATGGCAGGAAGATGCATTCAGGGCACATGGTCCGCAAACCAAATGCATCTACATATCAATCAAAAAGAGATGCTAGCTGTTCAAAATGCCCTGACAGCCTTCAAGGACCTACTTCATCCAGGCCAACTACTGATAAAGACAGACAACACCACGGTCATGTGGTATATCAACAAGCAGGGGGGCACACATTCTTACCCCCTTTGCAGATTAGCCATGGCTTTGTGGGACACAGCATTGGCTTACCAAGTTCATCTGCGGGCACAATTCCTGCCAGGAAAGGAAAATACTCTGGCAGACGAACTAAACAGAAACCTCATGGATCCCCACGAGTGGCAGCTGGATCCACAAGTCTTCAGCATGATAACAAGGAAATGGGGATGCCCAGACATAGATCTATTTGCCTCCCCTCACAACCACCAACTAAAAAGATTCTGCACAAGGACTTATCACAGACAAGCATGGAAAGTGGACGCCCTATCTTTCAGCTGGAAAAACATATCAGCATATGCCTTTCCACCACTGCCTCTCCTCCCCAAGGTACTCCTAAAAAGGTCAGACAGGAGAAGGCAAAGATGATACTGATTGCCCCAGACTGGCTCCGCCAGTACTGGTATCCAATCTTAAGGAACTTGTCTCAGTGCCCAGCCTGGACCTTACCTCAAATACCTTATCTACTGTCCCAACAAAACAATCAGATCCTGCACAGCCAACTCAGGACTCTAAACCTGGCAGCATGGCGGATAATGTAGGCATACAAAGCACATCTCTCAGTAAAGCTGTGATGGATGTCATTTTGGAAGCCAGAAGGCCTAGTACTAGAAAATCTTATGCTGGAAAATGGAAGAGATTTTGTGCTTGGAACCAGACACAAGGAACTGATACAGCTGTACCAAATATTCCTCAGATTTTGCAATACTTAACGGAGATGCTGGACAAAGGCCTATCTTTTTCATCAATTAAAATTCATGCCTCTGCCATTTCGGCTCATTACAATACAGAGCCACCAATCTTTTCTCATCCTTTTATACGGCAGTACCTCAGGGGAGCCAAAAACTTAAGGCCACCAAGGAGATCACCAATACCTGCATGGGACCTCAACTATGTCTTGGAAAAACTCACCCTGCCTCCTTTTGAGCCAGCCGCTACTGCTGATATAAAGTTTTTATCTTGGAAAACAGCTCTGCTCCTAGCAATAACCTCTGCAAGATGTGTTTCAGAGCTACAGGCACTCATGGCTGTGGAACCTTTTATCATTTTTTATCCAGACAGGGTCTCCCTTCTGAGGACAAACCCAACATTTATGCCTAAGGTGGTGTCCAGTGTGGCCCTTAGCCAAACTATTCATTTGCCAACTTTTTATCCAAATCCACAGAACAAGGGGGAGAGAATTCTGCATTCTTTGGACGTACACAGATAGCTTAGATTCTATTTGGACAGAACCAAAGTTTTCAGGAAGACAGAGCAATTACTAGTGGCATATGCTGCAGGATCACAAGGAAAGGCTGTTTCAAAGTGGATAGGCCACTGCATTCGTTTCTGCTATTCTCAGCATGGCAAACCAGTGCCTAAGGGTATTAGGCCGCATTCCACCAGGGCAGCAGCCACTTCAACAGCCTTCCACAGAGGAGTACCAACCAAAGACATTTTAGAAGCTGCTACTTGGAGTTTAGTGCACACTTTTACAAAGCATTATCATCTGCCACTCTACTCTAAATCCAGGGTAGGCTTTGCCACTGCAGTTCTGCAGGGCCTCATAGCCGCTCCTAATGCTGTTTAGCTCCAGCCTCCCAACCATAGCTTTGGGACTCTACCCAAATGTAATGACTGCAACAGTGAAACATGAAGAACATAGTACAGTTGTGTACACTTACCATAAATGTAGATGTTCGAGTGTATTCACTGTTGCAGTCCAGGTTACCCACCCACCATCCCCCTTATTTCTGCTGGAACTTATGTTTCCTTCTCCGATTTATACAACCTATATGGTGTATTTGCTTGTAAGATGAAGGTAAAGTTTATTTTGGTGCTTGTGTTTTTATATATAATTTTAGCTACCCTTTAGGGGGCACCTGACATCTAGGGCAAGAAAAACTGACGAAAATGGCGTCGGCTGCATCTTTTATACCCCTGACGACCTGACATCAGGGAAGGGGTGACAGCAACCGACGCAGGACCCAAGACTTTGGAATTCAAGCTGACTGAGGACAACCTGCCAGCAGGATTACCCAAATGTAATGACTGCAACAGTGAATACACTCGAACATCTACATTTATGGTAAGTATACACAATTGTACTTTTTCTGGTATCCTTTTTCCCACTAGGGAGTGTGATACTTAGAGGCCTTTCTCACAAAGGTGGTCCTAGCTGGATAATTCCTCTGGAAGCACGGAACAGGAGAAACAAAAATGTGCATAAGATCTTATAGCGCCTTCCTCTTTTCCTGAAGGGCTTTAGAGAGCTCTGCAGCTTCAGAGCCAAATAAAGCTTTGTTGTCTAAAGGTGCATCCATAAGTTTGGCTTTAATATCATCTAGCAAAGGCTACAACCTAAGCCATGAATACCTCCTTAAGACAGACCTTGATGCTGCTGCTCTGGCTGAGGCCTCCACAGCATCATAACTACATTTTATGGAGTGCCTAGTAACCTGGCTGCAGGATTTAAGAATGCTAGATATTTGGCCTTGTTAGGGGGTCTCTGTTAGTTCTGAAATGAATTTCATAGCATCCGCCATTAGTGGGAGGGAATATTTAGCCATATGGGTTTTGGTAATTCATGGCTCTGAAAGCCAGAGTGGCAGATGTATAGACGACTTTTACCTAACCTCTGCATGATTTTACTCTATCAGAGGGAAGCAAGGAAGTGGAGGGTAACAACTTGGAAGTTTTATCTGCAACTAGAGAAATGGTAGAGGGGTCCAGCCGATGGCACCTTAAAGAGGAACTTAGCATCCTCAGGCACATTATAGAATCTATCATGGCATTTAGGGGCTGGAGGTTGGGAGTTTGGGGACTTGGAAGCAGCAGAAAAGGCATCTAAAAAATGAGGCAGGACAGACAGGGGGAATGGCAGAGGGGTTGGGGATTCCATCTGCAAGAAGTCATAATACCTTTTCTGAGTCTCAGAGACCTAACAGTAGTCCCAGTTGAAAATATCCTTTATCTGCACAATGGTCTCCCCAAATGCAATGTCCTCTCCAGGAGAATCTGTGCCATTAGTCTCCTCCTCTGAGGAAGCATACCCCAGAGGAGAAGCAATCTGTGAAAAATCAGTTAACGACTCATCCCCAGATGAGTCTTCCTCCACAGGCCTTTTCCCAGGAGTGGAGGGGGCTAGGGCCTGGATAGGAGCAGGAGGTTGGTGTAAGGCCATAAAGACATTAAAGAGGCTTTGTGTAAAAACCTGCCAGTTGGGGGTTTGGTCGGAGGACACTGCCTGCTGGCTAGAAGAAATATGCCTTGTTTTTCTGTTTTTTCATCTTAGGGGCATCTGATATACTATGAAGAGTAGGATGGCCAGATGTTGGATGACATTCAATGACGTCCTAGAGAACATCTTCTTGAACCACTATCTGAGTAACCCCACATGGCCCTTTGGAAATAATAAGCCATGGTAACCCCCTCGGAGACCAGTTCGGACACCTGCAGTTCCCTTTGGGATGTGCTAACAGACTTTCTTGATGGCTTCCACCAAGGTTCCCTTCAAAGGAGATTCTGTAGTTTCCAGTATGGCCTCCAGGCCTTCATTGGCCTTGGAAGGGACTCCTGGAATAGAGGGAGCTGCCATACAGTCAGACCGAGACTTCTTGGCCTTCTTGGGTTGCGGCTCTTCCGAAGGGCCCGATGTTGGGTCCATATCCTGCGCAAGGAGCTTAAGGCTTTGATTTTCCAAGTACAGTGTAAGGGAAGAGAGCTGGTGCCTAAGGGTCTTGGGGAAGTAGACCTTATAAATATCACAAGATGTATGGTCATGTTCTGTGCCTAAACAGAACAAACAGAACTTGTGGGTGTCTTTATGTGGAATCTGCCTTCCACACTAACACTTGCTCTTCCTAGCTGACATTAGCTCACAAGAAGCAACACCGTATCAGTTTAGATAACAAAACCCCCTATGGGGTACTTATCTGAAACACTAGTGAAGCACAAAGGCGACTTTCCAAAGTGAGTGACAGAGCTGGCAGTCAAACAGGCAGCAAAAAGGTTCTGAAGTGGGTGCGTGCTGACACTTGCTTTATACCTGATGTCCATTTATGTCATATATACGCTATACGATCCAGGCCGTCGCACGCACCTTCGTAGTTGCATTTTAACTTTGGTATAATGGCCGGGTGTACTAGTCAACCGGAGGTGGACTCCCTCATGTTATGGATACTGCAGCATATAGAAGAGAAGGTCATCTATAGTTTTGGTAAGAATTTACACAACTATTCTAAATACCATATCAAGTCTCAACTGAAAAGTACCTATTAGCCTAGTGGGACTAATCCAGTCAACAAAGGATAAATAATGATAAAAAATAAATAAATTAAAAAAATAGTAATAATAATAAAGTAGAGCATATAGAGTTTTTACTTTTGGTAGGCAATAAAATAGAATTAGGAAGGTCATGCAGTTCTAAACTGCTGCCATTGTCTGTATTTCTTTGTTAAATGACATGCATATTAATAGTGTCTTGCATTGCTTGGCATGAGATGGAGGCCATGATGTAAAGTCTGAGTAATGGTTGCCGTGTCTGCATTTGTGTGGCCAGAAGCTGATTTAGCAATGCATACTTACTAAAAAAGTGACTGCTACCTTTCTAAATAACATCAGACCTTATTAATTTCCTTCATATTTTAAATTATTTGATGGGGAAGGGGTGTACTCCTCCTGACGTTCCAGAGGAACCTTAAATATGTGCATGTTAAGAATTTCTGATCCCTTCACTGCCTCTTCCAGAAATTGTAGTTAATCATATTTGACTTCTGTCAGTCATATGGCATTATCATACTAATAGGCGAGTGTGGGGAGGGGGCATTTTGCTATACTAACTGTTGGCTGAGATAGTTTTCTGCTGTCCTTCACTGCCAACTCTGAAATGATAATGTGAGAAAGTGCTGAAATTTACAAACTATTGCTTACATGTCTACAGTGTAAGGGTAGCTGTCTGTGTAAGCAAAGGGAACTGCCAAACACTAGATGCATTGTGCTGTGCTGAGTTGGTGCTTGGAGTAGATATCTGTGTACATATGTGTGTTTGGACGGTTGGCATTTAGCTGTGAAGAGGAGGATGGCTGTTCTAGCCGTAATTGATAGTTCTGTGATTGTATTCCCCTTTGCTCTGGATATAGTATCAGCTCTGAGGAGATACAGTGGATATAAAAAGTGTACAGACCCCTGTTAAAATGCCAGGTTTTTGTGATGGAAAAAAAATGAGACCATAATAAATCATTTCAAAACTTTTCCCATCTTTAATGTGACCTATAACCTGTACAATTCAATTGAAAAACAACTCTGTTAGCAGAAAAAATATAAAAAAATAAAAAATGTACAATATGCTGGTTGCTTAAGTGTGCACACCCTTAAACTAATACTTTGTTGAAACACCCTTTGATTTAATTACAACATTCAGTCTTCTTGGGTAGGAGTCTATCAGCAAGGCACATCTTGACTTAACAATATTTGCCCACTATTCCTTGCAAAAGCACTCCAAATCTGTCAAATTGAGAGGGCATCTCTTGTGCACAGCCCTCTTCAGGTCACACCACAAATTTCCTATTGGATTTAGGTCTGGGCTCTGGCTGGGACATTCCAAAACTTTAATTTTCTTCTGGTGAAGCCATTCTTTTGTTGATTTGGATGTATGCTTGGGGTCATTGTCATGTTGAAAGGTGAAATTCATCTTCCTCTTCAGCTTTCTAGCAGATACCTGAAGGTTTTGGGCCAAATGTGACTGGTATTTGGAACTGTTCATAATCCCTTCCACCTTGATTAAAGTCCCAGTCCTGGCTGAAGAAAAATAACCCCAAAACATGATACTGCCACCACCATGCTTCACCATGGGGATGGTGTTCTTTTGGTGATGCAAAGTGCTGTTTTTGTGCCAAACGTACTTTTTGGGATTGTGGCCAAAAAGTACAGCCTTGGTCTCAGACCATAACACATTTCCCCCCGTGCTTTTGAGAGACTTGATGTATTGTTTTGCAAATTTTAGCCGGGCCTGGATGTTTTTCTTTGTAAGAAAAGACTTCTGTCTTGCAACCCTACCACATAGTCCAGATATTTGGAGAATACGGGAGATTGTTGTCACATGTAGTACACAACCAGTGCTTGCCAGAAATTCCTGCAGCTCTTCAGTGTTGCTGTAGGTCTCTTGGCAGCCTCCCTGACCAGTTTTTGTATTGTCTTATCAATTTTGGAGGTAAGTCCAGTTCTATGCAACATCACTGCTGTCCCATATTTTCCACTTTTTGATGACTGTCTTCACTGTGTTCCGTGGTATATCCAATGCTGTGGAAATGTTTTTGTACCCTTCTCCTGACTGATACCTTTCAACAATGAGAGCCCTTTGATGCTTTGTAAGCTGTCTGTGAACCATAGTTTTTGCTGTAGCAGGCAACTGAGTAAATGTAAGGAAAATCTTACTAGGACAGCTGAACTTTATTTGGGGTTAATCAGAGTCTCTTTAATTGCTGGCAGGTGTGTACCCAAGAAGACTGAATGCTGTAATTAAATCAAAAGGTGCTTCAACAGAGTAGTAGTTTAAGGGTGCGCACACAACAAAGTATTAGTTTAAGTGTGTGCATACTTCTGCAACCAGCGTATTTTGCACTTTTTTTTAAATTTTTTTATATTTTTTTCCGCTAACAGATTTGAATGTTTTTCAATTGAATTGTACAGGTTATAGGTCACATTAAAGATGGGAAACTTTTGAAATGATTTGTTGTGGTTTCATTTTTTTTATATCACAAAAACCTGCCATTTTAACAGGGGTTTGTACACTTTTTATATCCACTGTAGTTATGGGAGATGCATAGAACATGCTCCTTCCACTGAGTCAGCGTGTCATTTGCTGATGATAAAAAAAAAAAAAAAAAAATCACCAAAGTTATAAATGGAAGATGAAAGTAACATAAGGATGGTGATGGACAGAATGGGAATTTTAGGAAAAAGGTGTGGGGATCCAGAGTGTAAAAGGGCGTTTGGGTTTGTGGAGAAACTCCTCAATAATGCTGGATTCTGTTTTCATTTCAAGATCTAGCAAACCTAAATTATATGAGCATGTGTGCTTATCACCTGAACACATAATCTAATATTAGTAAAACTGGATACAGCCACAAGAAACCTCCCATAGAGGCTCCATCCATTTCTCTTGTAAGATGAAAACTGATCAGAAATTATCAGGCAGATATTTAAGAATACTTGGAGAGCTGTGCCTACCAACTGAGCACATTTTTAGCCCCATCTTGTGAAACTATTCTAGGAGTCTGTCAAAAAACAAGAAGTCAAGACAGATATACAAAAGGCAGCACAGTAGAAAAGAGGAAAATGTATCCCACAGTTCCTCATTCATTACTTCTCTGCTGCAGTAGGAGGTAAGAGATGTAAAGAAAACACTGTGACAAATATTAGATCAGAATGTTGAAACTGAACTGTTACTGTGTCTCACTGTTACATGTATTTGCAAGAAAAAACACAAGAGAAGGCAGCATGCATAGCACGAGACTGCAATTTTAGCAACTTGAATAACTGTCTTAAAATATTCAGAAGCAATTAAGCATGTCACTACACTGGAACATGCCCAGAAAATATTTGCCAAATGCAATAACCATTATACAGGAATCAGTAAAACAAAATGTGAAATACAGCCAGACTGGAACGCACACACACACACACACACACACACACACACACACACACACACTAAAAATAAGTCTAACCATGCAGCGCTAATTCATTTATAAAATGTACTGAGCATTTTATTTCTGAATGAAGCAACATAAGAGTGACAAAACACAGTAAATAAAACATTATACACCAAGCCATGTGATCCGAACATCAGATTATTTCACTCTGTTGTCTTTTTCTTTCAAAATAAATTTGATGGACACAGTCATTTAACCGTGGTGGTTTATTAGCAGATAATTTTAGTAGCTAATATATATATATATATATATATATATATATATATATATATATATATATATATATATATATATAATTTTTTTTAAATAAATTCTGCTAATCACCCCCCATCCTGGTATTGTACATTTTCTAAGACAAAAAAAAGAGAAACGTATTAAAATTCAGACCAACAGCACTCATTTTCCCAGGATATTCTTGCCATTATTTTTTCTTATAGCATCATGTGCTGGTATATCCTGTCCCTAAGCCTTTTCTCAGTCTTGCTTATGTAATAGAACAAACATTAGGTGTATGTCACAAGGTACATACCAAAATATCACAATTAAAACTGGTTAAAATAAAGGATTTTTTTTTCACCTACTACAACATATTTAGTAACATTCATACACCTACACTACTTGCAGGGTCTTCATTTTGCCATACAACAAAGTCGAAGAACATCTGAAGTTCATATAATGATGTCATCCATAATAAAAAAAAGTTGTCTAAAAATGTGTATATAATTTGATATGCTGGAAATAAGAACTTTGAAAAGCCAGATACGTATTCCAGTAAACCAAAACAAGATTAGCAAAAACCCATAGCAACCCCAGAACACTGCTTAAAAATAATTTTCAAATATGAAAAATAATGAATAGGACCAGTATCAGAAAAACACAAACCAAAACCATGTCAGTGCCACCAAGAAATTTAAAATCGTGAAGAATGGTTTTGTAGCATTCTACTCCCAAATCCTGAGAAATAACTGTAATAAGTTCCATATGTCAGCCATGACCAGTACAGTATTTGGTGAAACATCCATGTTATGTAAAGTATCAGGCAGGTGCCAATTGTCTCTCAGCACCTGAGGAAACTAATCCATAATTCCCTTAAGTTTTCTCTCAATAAAAACTGCTAGTGATTCATTCTTAATCCCACCAGCTGAAACTGTTGGTCTCAAATGAGGGTCTAAGGGATCCTTGTGAAATTGTATAGTGTAATAGGATGTTTGACCTGAAAAAAAAATCATAAATACAGAATTAGAAATATTCTGTTATATTAATAGTTAATTAGATGCATTATCTGTTTTTCGATAGCTGATATTGATCTCATTTTTAGATGCCACGCAGTAAAATTTATCCTTGCATAATCAAACATATTAGCACAATACATGAAGTATTTAAGCAATAACCGACGACGTCGGTGTGGTATATTAAGATTTACCCGCGGTTGGTGTGGTTTAATCAGAAGGTCGAAGCCCAAGTGATTAAATAAAGCCAACTGTGGGTAAATCTTAATATACCACACCGACGTCCTTGGTTATTGCTATTGTACAATAACATTATTTAAGAAAAAAAATACTTACTTTTTTTAAATAATGTCTTTGTATAACTGCACCATACTGTCCTTCTGCTGCTGGTAATATCTTGGTGCCTTTTTGATGTCCTGTGCATGCTTATGGGACTTCTGTTCCCATGCATACCCAGTACATCAGTGCTTTGGAAAGGAAGCAATGGAGAAAAAGAAGGTCTCCGTTGCCCTGTTTTTTCTTTCTTACTTTTTTTTAGAAAAAAAAAAAAATTCAGACAGTTTAGGGGTAGGAGAGAGACGGAATGGAGGAAATACGAGGAGAATCGGGTACATGTCTTTAGTTTTAAATAACGTACCTGATTTTCTAGTATTTTCTCCATGCTGTCTCTCTTGTATGTCTGTAGTCCGGACTACAGATTTATTTAATTTTTTTTTTTTTTTTTAAAAATAAAACTTATAGAATATACCAACCAAAAAAAGTCCGGGCGACTGGACCTTTTTCTGTTGGGATATTCTTGGATTTAAATAAGAGTGCTTATTTTAGAATATTAATGGCCATCATACAATGACAGGTCATTAATATTCAAAAATGTGCACGCTGTTTGGTCAGACCAACAACCCAAGCCCATTGTAAGTCAAGCATATACCAATAGAAAAATGTCCAGTCACCCGGACTTTCTTCTATTAATATATGCTAAAGCTTTGCAGTTCTCTTGGCTAAAAGGTCAACAGGTATGTACGGAGGACAGTGAAAATACAAGTTAAAATCAGGTCTGTTATACAAAAACTAAAGAAATGTACCTGATTTTTCTTGTATTTTTGCCCTCTCTCATCCCTCTAAACTGTCTGAATTTCATAGTTTCTTGTATTTTTGCCCTCTCTCATACCTCTAAACTGCCTGAATTTCATAGTTTCTTATTTATAAAAAAAAAAAAAAAAAAAAAAAAGTAAAAGAAGCAACGGAGATCCTGCCATCTCCATTGTTTGCTTTCCAAAGCACTGATGTACTGCGTAAGCATGGGGATGAAAGTCCCATACGCATGTGCAGTACTTCGACAAGTCCACAGGATACAATAGCAATGCAGAAGAACACCACAGTTCAGTTATACAAAGACATTATTTATACAAAGACATTATTTAAAAGCAGCAAGTATTTTTTTTCTTAAATAATGTCATTGTATAATAGCAATAACCAACTCTTGGGTATTATATATTGAAGATTTACCCGCAGTTGCCTTTGTTTAATCACTCTGGCATCACCCTCGTGACTTAAACCACACTAGCCATGGGCAAATCTTCAGTATACCACACACAGTTAATGTTTATTGCTATAATAACCACCCCCTTTTCAGGCTTCATAAACCTCATGTTACTGTCCACAAGAGTATTCTGTTTTATCTGAACTAGTTTATAAAGCCTAGTCTTTTTATCACAGACTAAATCATGACTATCCTTCTCCACTAGTTTTTCAAATAATTTAAAGGTGCTTGTAAAGGAAGATTAGGCAGACTGTGTCTACCAACAAGATCATGTTTAAATTGTTGCTGTAGAAAGGCTCCTTTTTTTTTTTTTTTTAAAGATTTTAACTCTGATAAAACCACACAAATATTTTCTTTTCAGGAAGATAAAGTGAAGCACTTATGAAGCGGTTGATAATAATTCAGTAAGTTCAAGTTCACTAAAAATAAAAATGTCATTTTTCAATAAAATTTCAGTGTCCATTTACTTAAAACAGGCCACCTTCTACCCGTTTCTTTTGAGATTACCAGTTGGATTGGAAGGCTTACTATCAAAATATTGCCAGAAAAAATAAATTCCAGTCAGAACATTGAAAGAAAGCGAAAATTACAATCTGCATCTTGACACAATGTTGAATCAGCTGAACGATTTCAGAAGATTCAACATTGTTGCCGAATAGAGCACGTGATTTCCATATAGGAGTACACTTCCGTGAAACCTGTACACCTTGCATCACGTTTTTTGCAGGGGGGCAAACCCTGCTGCACCCCCTACTTAACTATATATTCCAACTCTGAGATTGCACTACAGTGAGGAAAGGGATGAATGTCCCAAACTGCACTGTACTGCGATATCTGTGCAGTACTTCAAGTTCATATCTGTGAATGCACAGTAGCATTCTCTGATAGGAATTTAGAACATGGAATGCTCAGCGACATGGAAATTCGGACATCTGTCATTCATTTTTGCCATCTGCAGGACATCCACGTTCGTAATTTTGATAGTAAACTGAATTGGAATGGTGGACCATTGTTCCAAGTGCTGTTTCCCCTGTCTGTATTTCTTACTTGCTAGTCGCAGTACAGTAACCAGAATAAATTAGTCACTGCTAAGCAAATAATTCAAAAAGGAAATATCCCCAAGTTTCAAAACATTAAGGTTTTTTTTTTGTTTCATTTCCTGAGAATCATCTTGGAGGTATTTAAATTCACAGAGGCTAAAAACAGTGCTAATCATCAAACATGGATATCTAGCTTCCAGACTTTTTACAACTGTCAGGGGCCATCTGTTTTCTGAGACAGGAAGAATTACACAAAGTGTTACAAGAAAGGTACAGTGCTTTTGATGTATCTTAGCCAGCAGCATAACATGTCCTTGCTTAGTTTGTGCAAGTCCTGCTGTAGTATAAATGTGGGAATATATTTTATATGAGCAGACTGAAACCATGCAGAAATTTTGTGCAACTTCACTCCTGCCTGTAGTCTTTTATGTTCTATAATTTGCATAATATACCTGTAAAGGAGCCATCCAGCCCCAAAGAAGGCACGTATATCATTTACCCTGTAAGTTGTCAAGTTGTGTAATAGTGATTTTACTGTTACCATCAGGTGTGTGTGTGTGTGTGTGTGTGTGTGTGTGTGTGTGTGTGTGTGTGTGTGTGTGTAAACATTTCTCAGGCAGTATACATGAGACCAACATCTGATGGATTTGTGTTGATTGAACCACCTACTTCAAGAAGGCTACATCGCATAAAGCCATAGGACTTTTACTTAGGTAAAAAGTGATCTAGTATACATGAATGTAAGGGAGGGACAAACATGTGCTGCAATGTCCCTATTATAGATGCCAACTAGCCAATGCAGCAATGACTTTTTAGCCAAACACTCTATCCAGAAACAACCATTAAGAATAGTCACAGTGCTCCATTAGTTAGATAACCACAGTCCCAGAACATGTATCTTGGTAATTTAAGTCCTATTTCCAGTATTTTAATTCCAGTGGCACTCTACAGTGTGCAGTAAAAGTCAGACATTTGTTCTTTGTGTATGTAATGCTACACAGTGTGCTGACATATAAACAGAGAGGATAGCCAAGCACACAGGCTACATCTCTATCAAGGTCATTGCTAACCATTCGCATGTTTATGCTACTGCTTCAGATTAACTGGAGTGTTGTCTGAGCTATCAAATAACATGGATTGTATGAATGATGCGTGTGCCTATACTGTACTATTTTTATATACGTATAGTAGGCGATTGTTTTTATCAGTACTTTTTTTTTTTATTTGGTCAGCTTTTGGAGCTTATAAAGTTAGGGTACCCAGTGGTGTACGGAAAGTTCTCTTATACTGGAAAGGGAAAACTCAAAAAGTTCACTGTTTATAGATATGTATATAGTACTTGTAATGGATTTAAATGTGTTCTGTTTTCTTGGTTTAAGTTAATCTTTAAAAAGAATCTGTCTAAATGTAGAATGTAAATACAAAGTGTACCCTATTAACAGCCAGCCTTTAAACTAAGTTTCAGGAAGAAAATATGCAAATGTTTTATAAGCCTGCAATCTTTTGTTAGATACATGGCGAAATGGATCTTCTAATAAAACCGGAGACTTGGAAGAAGATACATGGTAATAGAGATCCCAGGAAGCTTTATGAAACAGATTTGTCTTGCGCCAGCTCCAAAAGGTTTCCTTAGTAGTGCATTGCAGAAGCTGTTATGGTAGAGATGCATGGGTTAGGAGCCTGAAAAGAAAGTGAGTCAAGCTTAGAAGGGTGAAGCCACAACATGGAGACTATTGGCAATCTCATGGCCTGCCAAATGGAGATGTAGAGGAAGGCAGTAGGGCAGAAAAGCTCCTTAATATATATGGGACCCAGTTCATATAGGGTTTTAAAGGCTACCACAAGAATTTTACAGGCAATCCTTTATTTAAAAGGGAGAGAATGCAAAGTCTACAAAATAGTGGTGATGTGAGAGTAACTATAGTCTCCAACTGTAGCTCAGCTATGGAATTTTGCATATGCTGTGCCTGTCAACCTCAATATTAGGAAGCCCCAAGAAGGAAACGTGGTAATCAAGCCTAGAAATAATTGGGGCTTGCACAATGCTGCAGATGTCCTTTGGAGTAATGTGCTTAATTTATTTCAATGAAGTTCCTTAGATGATAGCAAAATGAGCTAGCACTTACAGCAGGTCATGAAATATTAGCTAATTGTCTGGGATCACTCTAAGGTTACACACATTTCACAAACTTAAGTTATGACCTTGCCCCCGACAATGAAATGCTTAAGGACAAGAACAGCAGAGGATGTTTTCAAATGAGTAAAAGGTCAAGGTAGCTTGATTGGATGGGCTAAGTCTGAAGTAGTTTTGTCTGACCTATAAAAAGATAGCTTCCATACAGTCCTGAACAGGAACCACTTGCTGCAGAAGTAAGGAGTAGTGTATTTAACTATCTCCTGCATAACAATGATACTAATAACAGCAGCAAGTGGCACAATAAGCTTGATGAATATTTATTTATTTAGGTTTTTTTTTTTTTTCTTTTTTTTCTTTTACCTGATTGTCCTTGTAGGCCCATTGCCACTTTCCATAAGAGACCAGAGGTGGCATTTGTAGTGACTAGGAAAAGTTTGAATAAGGCACCAGAGAAGTTTCCGTACTCTTAAAAATCAAATGATAGAGACGTGGCTAGGGTGGAGAGAATGGGCATCTGTTACAAACACAAGATTTGGGGGGGGGGGGCAATCCTTACTACTAGCATTCATTTTCTGAATGCAGGTAATGCAGTCATCATAGCACTTTAGCACATCTTGTATGGTTTACTGCATTACTGAAAAATCAGAAGTTAATTCTGATAATTAATTTTTGGTTAAGGCTAAAGTACTTGGCAGTCCTTGTTAACTGTTGTAAACCACTTGATATAGTTATAGCAAAAGGTTTGATACAGTGTAAAGAAGATAATTGGCTGCTGCTAGGCACTGCACCTCTGTCAAATGTGAGAAGACTGGAAAAACAGGAGAAGACTTAAGTAGCTATAAAGGTATTCAGATGAGCTAATGAAACTGCAGAAATTTGAGGTAGATATGAAGAAAAGACTGGCTGAACATAAGGCTACTTAAGAAAAGGTATTTAAAAAATGTAGAATAGCAAGACAGAGTATGCAGAAATCCTGAGATTTTTTGCTATACCATACGAACTGGAAGTAATAGACTGGATTAATTTTATGAAGGTACTAATAAGCAATTTGACTGGTGTTCCACACCAGGGTATGCTAATTGAGAGGGAACATTGGGTATGTGCTCCAAATCTGCCCATGAGAAATCAGACAAGACCGGTATTGGTATAGATGCAATCATACCAGCAAAATGAGCTCTTCTGACAAAACTTTAGCAGAAGGGAAAGGTATTTTAAAATTGTGAACACCGAGAGTGTTAGTAGAAATTGATTTTTTGATGTACACCAGACAGAAGACAAGCAAGTGTATCCTGGTAATTAGGAGATGTCAGGAGGCAACTGTCCTCATAATTTTCTTCCTGAAAGATGTCAGGAGGCAACTGTCCTCATAATTTTCTTCCTGAAGATCCAAAGCCATTTTTAGGTTATGAACAGGATAAGGAGGAAAAAAAGTTTAGCCATCAAAGAGTGAGCCTGCAACCTGAAGAAATAAAGGAAAATGCCTGAGCAACAGAAAAAGTTCCAGGATTTGATTAGAATAATCAGGATAAACTTGGACTTAACCACAGACGTTTTTTTTTGGGGAGATTTTATTATGCAGAAGACCAACAACAATGTTAAACTGGTGAATAATGGGTGCACTGTATAGCATCAATCCCTTTAAATATAGTTTAGACATGTGAACTGTGGTCCTTTAAGAAGTGGCTGAAAAAGATTGGAAACTTGTTGACTGTATTGCTGAAAAGATCTGGAAGTCTTATTGTGTTAAACTGATGTGAGAACTGTAAAGTATATCTTCCACGTTGGCATTAATGTTTAGAAAGACACTGAAGAATTAACTGTAACCAAGGAGTTTCTTTATTTTGTTCTTACTGATATTTATATAGAGCTGTCATGATGTGTAAGTTGCATGTTCTATTTTAAAACAGTTCACTATAGTCAGAGATATTTTAAATGTGAGGTGAGTGCGTTTTTATCAGTGACTGTTGTATATACTAATGACATTCAACTGAGAAACTACTTTTTCTCAGTTGTAATGTAAATGGGCGTTTTACATTGAAACAAAATAAAGACTGGAAAGAAGACAGCTTAAACTAAGAAAACTTTTTTTTAAGCAAGTAGGCTTGAAAAATGAGAAAATGATGAAAAGCATGAAAAACAATTAATTTGTTCTTTCTTTGTGCAACGTTACTAACTTTTTTCTGTTAGCACCTGCTTTTAGTTGAAGATAAAGAGCCTCTGGGTGCAAGCATGTAATCAGAAGAGGTCTGAACAGTGTGTTCTGAGTGAAATTTACAAGGAGTAGTGCAATTAAATTTTAAAAGAATGTTGAGAAGTAGTTTGGGGAAATTAAATGAAGCTTGAAACTGAGGGAAGTGAGTTTTTGTTGCACCAGTAGCTGCTTCCCCAGTAGTTGTCATACTGTAATGCATCAAATATAACTACACAGTTATATTTATTTAGCTAAGTGTACTGAGTGCACATTTTCTTAAGGCTAAAAGTTAATGTTTACTGAAAGCATGTAAGTTGTTTTTCACATCCAGGAGTGGATTGTAGAGCAGATAAGAGCAGATAAAAATCTGTGTAAGTGTGAACAGAGGAACTAATATGCATTTTAGCATGGTTAACCTTAACTTTAGAATAGGTATTAGCTGTGGTATTGATTTGGGTAGTTGATTCGGTTTCCAAAAAAGAAAGTTTACCTCTTCAAAGTGTATATAGTTTTTGTGTGTTTGCATGAGTTAAAAAGTAGATGGGGAACTAACATTTTGAGTGTTTTCACAGAAACAAAGAATCATGTAAAATGCAGTATAGGTTCAAATGGAGATGAGAACCAGCAACTGCATAAAAACTCAACCTAACAAATATTAGTGTGTGCATGCAAGTTGGAGATGTATATTCAAAAGAACTGCCATGTGTAATAGGTGGAAGTAATAGCTTTCTGTCATGACTGCTTTGTGCATGTTATCATAAAATGTAAATGGTATTAGAGTTTAGACAAAAAACAGAGTGCTGAATTATACTAAGAAATACAAGGTGCAACATAGCAATGTTACAGGAGGGAAATTTTGAAAAATGAGCATGTGAATTTAACAAAATATTTCATGGTAGATATTCAGCAGACTGTTAGGGACAAGGGGAGATGGGAGTATTAATACTGTTTGTGACAGGGACTGCCACAGTGTTACAAGAGAAAAAAAATGATGATGGATTTTTTGGTAGTAACAGTAGTAAGTTAGAGAAGAAAGTGATAAATATCTGAAAGATTCTATTTAACAGTATTTTAAAATAGCGGGGGAGGGGGTGGATTCTAGCATCTTGGAAGAAAGTTTTGCTGGCAGTGGAGTCCTGTAAATCCATTTCAGTTTTAAACTATGTTCATCAAGTGTTAACATTTATACTAGTTAAGAAAATTGCAAAGGTGTTAGAGTGGATAGTTGTGGATTATTGTGGGTTTGTGGGGAAGGGAGGAAAGATTTGACAACATTAATAGAACAGTGATGATCTGGGGGAAACTGTGTGCAAGAAAATGCTGCTATTGTTGACGGCTTATGATACAGAGAGAGAATTCAGTAGATTCAGCTGGGATTTTGTGAATAGGACAGTGGTAGCATTTCCATTTCTTGATTAGAATAATACAGATAATAAGAATGGATATATGAAGCGACAGAACCAAGAACTGAGGTGGAGAGGGTTCCTCTCTGAGAATCTGTTTCACCAGAGGAACCAAGCAGGATCGTCCTCTTTCCCCTTTATTTGTTGTGCAAAAATGATCAAAGAAAATAAGGTATCAATGATGAAAATTGTATGGTAATCAAAAAAATTGGCTTTACTTACATAACGGCAGTCTTGATCTTGGCTCTAGATCATTTTCACTGTTGATGTGACACCCTGACCTTATGTGCAAAAATGGAGAGAAGGGGGTTGTGGATGGATGGATTTTCTACTTGATAAATCCAGAAAAGGACATTTTGGTGCTGTGGAACATTGTGAAACAGTTTTGGCTCTTTTCAGGATGTAAAACAAAAGACTGTGTTAGTAAACTATGTACCCATGCCTGACCTGGTTCAACAATGCCCACCTCTCTGAGTACATGATTAGACAACGTATTTAGGTGTATAGATAAAAAGGGATTCTGTTATGGCAGCTAAGGATATTTGGGAAGAAACTAAAAAAAACAATACAAAACTGAGAAGCTGGGAGCTATTGATTATTGACATAGTAATATATAAGCAGTGAAAATGCCTTTATTCCCTTTAGTCTTACATACCAGGTAAATATGTTTTTATCAACCAAAAGCGAAGTTGTGGATGATAGTAAAGAGTTGAAGGAATTTATTTTGGAGGGAAAGAGGGCAGAAATTAATTAAGATAAGTTGATTCTGCCCATAGAGAAATATATTAGAATGGACTAATGAATGACTTGATAACAAGTGAAGAAAAGCAAGTAGGGGAGGGAGAGAACAAATGGCAAATGAGTGAAATGGGTGGCATGTAAAAAATAATGTTGGGTAAATATAGAAAATGGCTTAGATGAAGAGTATTGGAAGCCAATGGAGAATGTGAAAGATAAATCAAAAATCTACCAAGACTTCCTGACTTAATATAAAACATTGTATGTAGTATTTGGAATAAAAAGTTAATAATTTAAAACCAGATTTAGAAACACTGTTATTTTCGATGGTTCTCTACTAAAACGTGAATTTTGTCTTATTGTTTCTTGGGAGGGTGTTCACATAATTGTTCTTGCTAACAAAATGGAAGTGACTCGAACAAATTTTCATCAACAAGAGGAATGGTTCACATTTAATTTAAGCCTTTTGAGCCTCCTGAGTCTTTGTGTGTCATAAAATCACCCTATCTGGCACAGACCATTGCTTTTTTTTAATTGGTTTGTTGTATAATTGATTTTTTTAAGCTGATGTTGCTGTACTCTGTGTCAGAGTGATTAAGCCATGTCTCTCTAATGTGCCACACATGCACACTTCTCTGCATGTAGCAATTTGTATCATTGCGTAATTAGTGTCCCATTTATACCATTTACATTTTTTGCAAAAGAACATAAGCTGTGTGTGTTTATTTATTTAATTGTTTTTCTAAGATGTTGTGCTTTTGAACAGGAATTCTGGCAGTAGGAAATATTGTCTTTTTTTGTAATAAATTTGAGAGCTTGCTTACTAGTGCTTTGTTAATGGCAAAAGCAGAGTATTTTAAAGGGATAAGTGGTTGGTATTTCTTCCTGTGAGGTACATGATGATTCTAGAAAAATCTTAATTTCCTGGGTTTTGATGGCCTAGTTGAGCTTAGTAATATTTTAATATTAATTCCAGGTTTGGGTCCAGGTAGGAGAGATTCCATTAGTGGCGATGGTGGCAGACTGCCACAGAGTGGAGAGGGTTGAGAACCTGTTGCCAGCTCTGCTTTCCTTGGGGGGGGGGGGGATTTCTAGCCTTGCTAAAGACTCCCTTGGATGTTAGGGGCACTAATCCAAGGACACAAAGTGATGGAGGCACTACCAAATAACCTTCAAGTGATGATGATGTATATGTGCAGGTACAAGAGCATGAACCATATCAATGTCTGCACCCTGTGCTAGGGGTTTAGAGAATGTCAGTGAGAAGCATCCTTGCCCTACGACTGTCACCATACCAAGATGCTGATGTTCTTCATGTTTCAGTCATTACATTTTGGTAATCTGCCGGCAGGATGCCCTCAGTCGGCCTGATTAACAAAGTCTTGGGTCCTGCTTCGGTTGCTGTCCCTTCTTCCATGACTTCAGGTTGTCAGGGGTATAAAATATGCAGCCAATGCCATTTTCATCAGTCTTTCTTGCCGCGTGGTGCCCGAAGCAGAAGCAGTTTGCAAGTGCTGGTCGGCCAACTCCTGAAATTTTTGTTTTCGAGTTTCAGAACCGAAGTCTTCAACCTAAAGCTAAGTACCCCATTGGGGAAACTTTTTCTTGCTCCTTACCGATGTCAGTAAAAGATAATAATTGTATTACTTGTAGGAAGCAAATACTTCCTAAGTATTTTCATTTGTACTGTATTCCTTGCCTAGGCCCTGACCACAACGTGCCTTGCTGTCGGTTTTGTGCTAAATTTAATCGACACACTATTAAGCATCGGTATATTTTTGCATCTACATATTTTGGCTCAAGATTTAACTATCCAGAAATGTTGTCTGTTAGCAATCAGACTACCGGAATACACAAAAAACGCAAAGAAAAAGACAGAGCCAGACTGTCGGGGTCCAAAACCAATGACAGAGCTTCTCCTAAGCCAGTCGCCGGTACTCAGTGAGGCGCTTTCGCAGCCCCTGATGCCCGCTACTTTGAATCGCAGGCCTCTACTAAGACCCATTTGGAGTCCGATATGCCGCGAGACACTTTTGAA